>NW_026866440.1:0-29943 GCF_026571515.1 Ruditapes philippinarum
TCTTTGTTTTAATATTAAAGGTCCTAAATAAAATGTGTCAAATTAATGAACTCCTGAAAATGATTTGCACAACATGATCTCATTCTGTTTTATATCCAGTAAACAGTTTCAACTTGACAATAGGGATTTTCTTTAAGCATAAATACTTCCTGTTTCTTCTAAATCTCTTAAAAATCAACATAAAAAGTGCTCTGAGTAACAAGGGATATAAATCTTTTACAAAAACATACTTTATCAGCGCATGCCAGTTCTTGGACCATGCCGTAACAAGCTTTCCTTTCTTTCTCTAAAAATTCCGGGCCACGTTTGGTTCCAAACTCTTCACCTGTCTCTCCTCTCTGTAAGAATATCATTTTCACAGCTATCACAATTTTGTTCAGTTTTATAAGCCTATCTAATTTTGCGTGTATACTAAATTATAGCAATTACAGTGCTTGTTATTCACAAGTGGCAGCCATCTTGGCAGCCATCTTGAATTTTGGTAATTTAATCAGTACAAGCTTTTCAGAAGTTATTTATCACAAACCTTAGAAAAAAACTTTTTACAGAAAATAATCATTTTTCATAGACACGCCACTGTATTGAAACCCTGACATTTAGCATGATTTTACAGTATGTTTGTACAATGCAAATGACTTAATGTCAAATTATATGCACCACAGTGTCTAGTCGCAAAAGCTGCATAGGCATGTTATCAATTTTATATATCAAAGTATTCAAATTAAGCAGCCCAACAGAATAGTGTCTGGTCAGTTTGTGTGGAGGTGCAGATTGACCTGACTCTATCCTGTTGGCATAGGTTTATCATGTTGGCATAAGTTTATCCTGTTGGCATAGGTAAAGCATTATCACCTCTAACATTCAAATACTTAAATCAAGGGACATAATCAAGTAGGTCACATAACATACCACATCTTGAAGAGTTGTGTCAACTCCAGCATCTATCAAGTATTCTTGTATCTTTCTACCTACTTCAGATGTTGAACAACAAGCAAAATGGTAGGCTGTCCTGTTACACTAAAAACAGATTTGTGTGTTAAATATTAATTGAATTTGCGTGATACTCTGTAATACTAAAATTACATTTAAATGTTGGACACATTCAGTTGACATGTCATGTCATTATGTTTAACATGTATTGAAACAAAGTATGTCTTGTAACATTATGAAAAAATTCACATCTTATATATATTCAAAAAGCATTATGTCTTCCTACACAATAAAAAAGGATTCAGATGTAAACAAGAGCATCCCCTTTGATGTTACCTATCATCTGTGATAAAGAGGCAAAACTCCAAAAATATTGGTTTTAGAATTATTTCCTTTGTCAGAATAAACAAGTTTTCAAAGTTTATAATGATGATAACTTTTAAAGTGTTGTATTTGAATAATCAAAGTATTCGCATGACCATGATGTCACAGTGATCATTGAAACAGACATGATGAAAATAAAAGAAATGTAATTGTCTTGTTGCAATAAAAGTTGCTTATAAAATGCTTATCTTTTCATTACACATAGAACTGCCTCTTATAACCATCTACATAAAAATAGCCCACAAAAAAATCCAAGCAAAATAGGGCTGATTTTAATGAAATAAACATCCCGTCTTATAAGTGAGCCGTCTTGTGGCCGAGTAAATATGCATCCTTGTCTTATGGCCGAGTAAGTATACAACTTACACAATCTTGGCCATCTATTTCAACATCATATGGTGAGCTCAGAAAGAACTGCACTACATCATCTCTTTGATACAATACTGCTAACATGAGGGGTGTCCTCATGGCCTGAAAATATCAATCCACAAGTGATGACAAAGATCTACTGTATAATATATAAAAGAGTCTCAATGTAAGATTCAAACAAATTTCACTGAATTAACACTTGAAGATATAGTTTTGTAAGTGGCAAAGTCACAAAGTAACTGTTGATGTTCATGAAAAATTATGATTTGATCATGTAAGTCAAATAAACTAATATTTCATTCATTTTATATTTTTCCTATGATTTCAATTCCCTTTTTTAAATAGTTTTTGCAATGAAAACTCATGTGTCTTCCTTTATGACACAGTCAATTTATGAGGTTGCAAATTCATTTTAAAATATAGTTTATTACTTCTTTTCTTCAAATTTTGTTAAATTTTAATATAAAGTGTGCAAATGTTTAACCTATGTATTTCTAGTAATCATGTACATTCTGCTTGAGATGGATTTTTTAACTGCCAAAATTTCCAATCAAGTAAGGCATATTCCATTTTACATTTAATATACAAGTAATTAAGCAAATGTAACATTATATCTGACCTCAGACCTTGTCCAAGGTTTCTATGACTCATGTAAACTTTTATGCAAGGCGATGATGACCTTTGACCTTGAATACACTGACCTTGCTCCTGGTACCCATGGTTCATTTAAATTTTGATATATGACAATGATCTTTGATCAAGAATACTCTGAACATGATTCAGGAAACATTTGTTCATTTAACTCTGATGTGCACTTTTGACCTTGAATGCACTGACCTTACCAAGGTTCTTATATGGGTCATATATAAAATTTTGAAGTAACACAATGACCTTTGACCTTGGATACACTGACCTTGCCCAAAGTTCTTATGGTTCACATATTAAATCATGATTTAAAAAAATGACCTTAGACATGGAATACACTGACCTTACCCAGGTTCTTATGATTCACATATTAAATTTTGAAGTTAGACCAAGAACACACTGACCTTATCCCTGGTTCTAATGATAAGTTCTGGTGTGTGAGAATACTCAAAGACTCTTCTCATCTCTCTCAAAGCACCATCTTTTATAACATCCTGTATCTCCTTCACCTCTTCCTGTAAAACATTCACAAAATCAAAATACTGTTATTTGAGGACTATTTTGATATGGATTTTGAATAAGACTGAAGTGGATTTTACAACGCTTAGTTCTCATGAGACAATAAAAAGCGTCAAGTGAGATCTGTTCTTGTAAAATCCACAAGAGCCAGATATAAGACACAAATCAAGATACTCCTATAATAATCTTTTTATGCTTTGTTCTGCTGGTTTTAGGGTGCACCAACACAGTATAGGTCATATGGCATTGAAACAGAAAAAGATGATTTTGGCTTATCTCGGGTGTTACAAACTTCAAAGCAACACCATAGGTGAAAACCACCTCATCTGCTGGAGCTAAGAGATCCATAGACTCTACTTATTTGAACTCATTTAGATGCCTCTTGCCATCATACAGGAACAAATGGTTGCTGCAATTCTTACGCCTCAACCATTAAAGGCAACCCCTCAGCCACAAGGGGCACTCCTTTTATGATATTTCCTCCATAAATTCCAAGTATATGTTCAGTATAAACAGCAACTTCCTTTCAGACTGTACTAATCATCTACAAATACGGATTTCCTTTCTGTCAGGTTGTATTTGTGCATGGGATATAGCACATAATAACTGATGATAAGTAACAAAACATGAAACTTATGATTAAATCATTTTACAAAGAATAAAGGATTAGGATCAAGATCAGGTATAATCAGGTACAATCAGTCAGTCTGCTTGTTTCTTAAATACTGCATGTAGTGGAATCTCTGCTAAATTCCTAAAAAGGATTTGTTTCTAAAGCTTCCTATTTTGGGACTGTACATTATCAATTTAGGGTATATTTATTAAGATGAAAATTTGAAGTGAGTCAAGGACCAGTAAAGAGGCTTGTTAAAGACTGCATGGATGTGAAGGCTGACCTGGCTCTGTTATGGTAGCAAAGGCTAATCACTTTTGATCTGGCAAGGAAACAGCTCTGTAACTGTTTATCTTAATATACAATATTGCCGTGCCTTTAACCACTAGAACACAGTCAAACCAGGCTTTATATATCCATGCAGACTGAGTAGGCTAACCAACTAAAAATTCAAGATACCCAGTAATTGATACTGAAACTGTTCAAAATGATAATAAAGAATTCCAAATTTCCATGCAAAATTAAGTGTTGCAAAACTGAAAAATGTGAAAATAGTTTTACTAATAAAATAATAGAAAAGAAAGTTTTAAAATTAAGTATACAGAAAAACAAGTAGGAAACAAACCTGGAAGGTTGGCAGCCACTGTGTAAACTTCAGAACTTCATCTGATTCATTGCCTGATGCATATATAAATGTATCCCTGTACTAAATAGAGATTCAATCATAAACAGGTATGAAGAATCCAGTGAGGTCCAAAATCCTTAAGTACATTGTACTTTAGCATGAGTTTCAAAAATATGCAAACACATAAATTATTAAATATTTAGAAAAAACATAAAGTCAAATATTGCTTTATAACCTTTCATTATATAAACATATATAATCTCATCAAAAATATTTTTATAACTAAATGTTAGCCAATTTTATATAACCAATTACAATGCTCCTTAATACACCATTTATAATCAACAGATATGTTCTATTAATAGAATACTAGCACAGACAGTCACTGACAAGCAAACAATCCCAATCCCTATCCTACATTACTGAAATCTGCTTACATTGTGTGTGATCATCAAACTGTCATAACCACAAACTGCCATCTCAATTAGACATTCCATATCCGAGCTCCGCAATATCTTGATATAGTGCTGAAAAACATATATATGGACATTGGAAACTATGGAATGACATTGTTGGAAACAACATTGCATTTCCATCAAAATATTTGTAGCTTTTTTTAAAAATCAAGTAAAAAAAGTTTAATAACATATCAGACTAGAGGGTTTATAAAGAAAATGCATCTTAGGCTTTGCTACAAGCATAGTATATTAGTGCTTAATATATTATATCTTAGTGTTAATAAGTAACTGTATCAAAGGGTACAAAATTTATTAAAAGTTTGGGTTTTCTTGGAGAGGTTGGGTTTCTTTACTGTAAGAGGGAGAGTATTCTCACATGCATATTTGAAAGTAAGTATCAATAATGGTTACCTCCCTTTTACATCAGAAATTATTATCACTATCATTTTTGGATGAGTTTTATATCACGCAAACACAATAGAGGTCATATATATAACAAGTATTACTGGTGGAGAGATTTATCAGGTGCATTTTCGTGCATTAATTTGGCATTGATGGGTACCCAAGAAAAACCACAGACATAGAGAATAATAGGTTGGTGCCGTGGATGGAGAAAGTTTATCTGGCGAGGCGGAGGAATTTATTGGGTGAGCCGAAGGCGAACCCAATAAATTCCGTAGCAGAGCCAGATAAATTTTCTCCATCTACGGCACCAATCTATTATTCTATTTATCCTGTCACCGTTTTTTTTAAAGACTTTAAATAGGCAAACTACCTTTAATCACACTATTGGAAATGTTTCTATATAAACAAAGAAGGGCCGAAGCGTTCATTATTCTACAACAATGCACTCGCCGTTCTTATTATCTCCCTGTGTATTTTCACATTGAGGGCGCCATTTTGTTTGAAAAATTTGATAAATAAAAACAATTTTTTGTCGAATTTTGTTGTGAAAACTATCTAGAATGAAAGAAAATGGTCTAACTAAGAAATGAATTCGAACACCAATATCTTTTATTCAGTCGTTAACGCTGTACAGACGTTTAAAGTATTATTTACGTTACGTCACAATGTAGCGCCAAACAGCACGTGCAAAACAATCAAATCAAGTACGCTATTTTAATGTCGCAAACGAGTTAAGTTTTACATTTATTTCACTTTTAATAATTTTTATTTCGCTTGAAAAATTATAGAGTGAAATAAAATAACAAACAAAGTTTTATCAACGTTTCCAAAATTCGTTATTCTACACACAGAAGATTTAACGACAGTTTTTATATTTTTTCTTGAAAAGTAGTCCGGCAAACATGCATACCACGTGATCAAGTGCCGTAGATCAGTAAAACTATATGGCACCTTGTTATCGGGCCGAAATTGATACAAGTGACAGGATAAATTCCATAATCTAGCTAGATCTACCTGCTTGTCACCAGATTGCATTAAGGTGGAGTCATACAAATGTTTTATATTATTAAAGAACATAAAGATATACCTTGTCAATAAGGTCAACAACATCTCTCCTCCTTGCAAATCTTGCAATATTCCGTGGGTTACAGCCCATTAAAAAATAAAACAAAAAATGTATTTAATTGCTTTAAAATGGGCCTTTTCATTTTAGGAGGGAACACGGGATAAGGCCCATCACCTTGTTGTGATACCCCTCAGCCCCGTTGAAAAAAATTAACAATTTTGTGGCATACCAAAACCAAAAAGATTGACCAATGATGACAACAAGCAATTTCAGAATAGCCCCCTTCATATTATGTTGGGGGGGGGGTCATATGTCAAGAAACTGCCAGTCTGAATCAAATATCTTGTAAATTTATACAAGTCTGAATAAAATATTATGTGAATTAATCAGTTTAAATAATTCTTAAGGATTCAAATGCCAATTTGAAATAAATAAAACCCTGTTAATAACACTCTGAGTAAATAACTTGGTTAAGTAGCATGCACATTACATATAACATATTTTCAACATTTCAAAATTTTTGCACAAAACTTTGTTTTTGAAGGGTATTGTTTACTGACTTCCCCTTTCCTACTCCTGAGCAAATCCTGACAAGTGAAGGGAATTTGACAAAAGCACTGATTGTGGGTCTGAGCTTTTCAACATGTTATTAGGCCACAGTTATTGTTTTGCAACAATATGAAAATGGATCCTGAGCTAAAATCTACAGCAACAATTTTTGAATTGACAAAATAAAAAAAATATTTTCTATACAACTTATTTCAATTGCCATGAATGTGATTTAAAGGCACATTGTTCCTTAGAAATGAGTTCAATTTGACTTCTTTGGAAAGGGCTTAATACAGCATGTTAGATCCTTTGCTGTTAGTCATGCTTGGTGCCTTTAAGAAAGAAGTGCTTAATGTGTCATTATTAGCCATTAATGTAGCAAAATGTGAACAAAAGTAATATTTTGACTTCCATTGCACATGGGTGAAAGTGTGACATTTTGAAAATCCTGAAAAATGAGCTGGATCCAGGGTAAAGCCTGGTGGGGGGGGCCCGGGGGGCCACAGCCCCGGGATGTAAGAGAAAAGGGACAAAAAAAGAGGCCCTTTAAAAGCATTTTAAAAAAAATTATTCAAAACCTAAAATTTTACTTTTGCCAAAAGCCGATAAAAATTTAAAGGGTTTTAAATTTACAAAAAAATTTAAATCATTTGCATTTTTTTTCTGTGCATTTTTTTAATATTTAAGTAGTTAATAAGATCAAAATACTGAGAGCATTCGTAAATAAAAGCATTTCTGGAGTATACAGATAATGGACCATAAAGTGGATTGGTCTACAGGCATATTTTGTAAAGAAGATCAAATATTGATAAAAACGCAATAGAAATGCATGATCAATTACAAAGATATTATTTCTATTGACAGGCAAATAATTTATGATTCTGTTTCATGCTTTTAACAGCAAGGTCAATACTTATTATTCAACCATGAATAAATGTATAAAGTGACTGATATTGACAATCTTAAGATAATATAGAATACATTCATGGAAAATTCCACATTTTGTTTGTTTAACTGCTTTTCAAAAAGAAATATCCATAATTTCAATTCAGGGCCGGATCCAGAAATTTTGACTAGGGGGGCTTTATTTTGAAGCAAACTCCCCTTTTTTACGTGGGGTCTGGGGGTGTCCCCCAGTAAATTATTTTTATACTACAAGTTAACTCAGATGGTTTCTGCTGCAAATTTTTAAGATAGAAGTTTCTTCATATTTGTCATAAAATTTCAGATTTATGAACATGTAAGCTTATAGTCGATCTTTGAAAAAAAAATCTACATATAAAATGGAGGTTTCTGATGTATTTTAAAGTACACAAGTAACAAGAGCCCTCACAGGAGACAGCAATGCTCGACTAATAAAATACTGGATGCAGAAAGGAAGACAAAACAATGAAAGAAAAATCAATTATGTATAATTACGTATTAAGTTATAGTAAAAAAATAACATTTGTTAACATGAATTCCAAGTTCAAGGGGAATACTTCTGGAAATAGTCACGCTAGAGTTAGGAACCTTGTCACACAACATGTGTGTAATGATAAGAAACATATATTTGAAGTTTGCAGTAGATACCTTAAAAAGTAAAGAAGTTATAATATTTCTTCAAGAAAAAGTTCAAAGAGAGATAAATCTGTAAGAGTTGCTTCAAGAGTTATGAACCTTGTCACATAAGATGTAATAGATGATAAGGAATAAGTATTTGAAGTTTGAGGTAGATACCTTTAAAAGTTATAGTAAAACATAACATTTTTTAAAGTAAAAAAGTGTATGGGGAGATAATTCTTGCAATATTTGTGCTAGAGTTATGAAACTTGTCACATAAAATGTGGTTAATGATAAGGTACATATATTTGAAGTATGAAGTTGTTCCCTTAAGAAATAAATAAGTGGCAGTAACAAATAATATTTTTTAACCTTTTACCCATGATGAGCATATTGCGAAAAATGGCCATTTTCTGTAACAAGTTCAAATTGCAATGAAACTACGAAAAATGCTTCAATAGTTATACTGATGAAACTTGGCACAAATGTTGACCAGACAATAGCCTCTGTAACAGCATGCTCAATCGTAAATTTCCTGTTACCATGGCAACGGGGGGACGTCTCAAAATTGCCAAAAATCACCATTTTATATCATTGTTTTTTTTCCATCAAAACTGATTTCAAAGTGCTGCAACTTCTCAATGAATTGAGAAAGAGTAAAAGGCTTTTCAGCCTTGGTTAAAAGTTACCCTTAGATTGACCTGAGGCCATTTTTAGCCTGTCACATGTCCAAAATTTTCTTGGCAATGAACGGAACTACCGCCCCCTTCAAAACCCCCAAACAGAGGGGGGAAAATCACCTTTCTGGCAATCCTCTGATGTAACATTTGGATGGGGGGCAGTGCCGAAAGAGTGATCACTTTTTTTAACAGCATTTCTCAAACGAAAAACAGTGTTTGGGGTCTTAATAGGGCACTTTTTCACTGTTTGAGGCCTCAAAAAGGGGGGCGGGGCAAAAAGCCGTCAAAACAGGTCTTTATGAGGGAAAAGGTTAAAGGAAAATTCTAAGTTCAAGGGGAGATCAATCTGAAAATATTGGTGCTAGAGTTATGAACCTTGTCACATAAGATATGGTTGATAATAAGGAACATATTTTTGAAGTTTGAATTTGATACCTTTAAATAAAAAAGTTATAGTGAAAAATATTTTACTGCATTTAAAACTTTAATCAGAAATCGCGGACAACGACGCCAGGGCAAGTAGGACAGCTCTCCATATACTTTGTATAGTCGAGCTAAAAATTCATGTTTCAACAATTTTTCAAGACAATTTAAGATTTTAGGGCATGCAAGAGTATTAACTTTAACTCACAGCAAGGTAACACAGGGCACATTTTATAACACACGTTTTTAAATTTCCAAGACAACATCAGACATGCAATGGTGTTAAACACTAAGATTGTTATGGAACTTTCACTTCATACTTATTACACTCCCTAAATACATGACCAGTTAAACTGAAACATTCAGCCAATGATTTTGCATACTAAGGATTTTTTTCACAGGTTCTTGAATCTTTGGGGAAAAAATTAAAAATTATTTTTGCAAAAGTTAAAGAACAAAAATTATTGTTACCTGAATTCTTGGTTTTAAACTTAATGATTTTAAATGAATTTTCCCTTATCAGTACAGAGATCTCTGCCTTTAACAGTATTTTGTTATTTTGTCGTATTTGTTAAGCTTTTAAATTTATTTTTCATTATTTTGAATACTTTTGATAATTTTGTGATCAACTATAAAGTGATGTAGGTTCAAAAAGTTAACAATAAAACAGAAAGAGAAAAATGACATTTAAGCAGCATACCTCCAGATTCTTGCTAATATTCATGAAAATTTTGAAAATGTATTTTAAATAAAAGTAAAATATTGTGAAGTGAACAAAGAAAGTAATTTTCACATTACAAACCACACTTACAATCCACATAAATTACCAAAAAGAGGCCCTTAAATTCCCCTATGGGCCCCATTTAGTGATTTCATTATTTCCCCTCTTTTCGCCGCTCTTGTGGACAGCTCTCCATATACTTCGTATACAGTCAAGCTAATTAATTAAGGTTTTTCAGGGGGGTTTTTTGGTTTTGCTTTTCTTAAGGAAATACCTATTATTTCAAATCTGAACCAAATTAAAATTCTTTCATAATACACGTCAGATTTAATTGTAATACTTAAATAGAGCTTATGAAAACTTCAAAAAATAAATTCAACCCGAGTATTAATTTACTTCTTATAAAAAAAAAAGCAATGGACTGGAAATAAAACAGAAAATGGTATAAAGAAATCATTCATTGTTCACTTGTTCACAACAATGCTATCATACTTGTTCAAATCGCAGAATGATAAACAGTGAATAAAGAAAATGAGATTATGGTAAATTGTAAGTATTTTTTTTCCCTTTAATTCATTAAACTAAATTAATGATAAACCAAATTAATGTTAAATGACTATTAATATAATAACTCACGTTAATAACTAGATGTAGTGTAAACACACAAATTAAGTGTTTCTATTTTCTTTGCTACCATAAATTAAGTAAAAAAGTAACACCCCCCTCCACTCCCAAACCCCACTCCCTCCAAAAACAAATTAAAAAAAAAACAATGATTATCATAGTACATGTATTGCATTAGCAATACCAAAAAAACCTACCAGTAAGAACCCCTGATTATCATTCTTTAGGGCCATTGGCAATTCAATTATGCCATTGTGGAAGACATGAATGAACTTAAAATTAAATCTTTTGAGCTCTTAGTTTGTCTTTATATCATAGTAATGTTTTAAGCTTTCCTGCCTCAGTAAGGAAATTAAATGTTTATACAGATAATCAAAAAATCCAGTTTTCTCGGGATGAATTTGTATAACTAATGTTTCAACTTTTCTCTTTTTTAAATATATTTGTTGGAAAAGTTCCAAGTTTTTTTAAAAGTGATCTCAGGGAACAGTTTTTAGGAACAGACAGACAGACCTACTGACAGAAACTCTGGAGTAAATCTTTAAACATCCCTGGTTGTTATCATAATACAGTATTAAACTTTGTTAGCTTGAACTCGGATCGCTCCAATACCTCCCTTCGCTTGAATTCATCGTCCAGTCCGGCAAAATTCCTTTCTATAATATACAATGTTCTACCTCGTATCGCTCAAACAGTCTGATCGCTCGAACTCTCGAACCAGTGATCTCTGGTCCCTTTGGCAGAATATAGTGAAAATCTCACCTTTTCAGTCAAATATAAACAAGAGCTGTCGGTAGGACAGCAAGCTCGACTATTCTAAGTGCTTGATAGTAAAAGAGCCTTGATAATGTTAAATTTTTTAAGTTCACAAAAGGGCTATTTTTTTTTTTATAAATTCCTGTTTTAGGCCTTAGAGAGAGTCTAATTATACAGTATTGGCTTGACTATTCAGAAGGTAATGTCACAAGGGTGTTTATTGAGTATAATAATACTAATTACCTATGAATACATAAATTTGACAGAAAAGGTACAATTAAAGGCTTGTTATTAAGATGTTTTATCAAGTACTTTTAATCACTGCTTTATTATTATGAATGCATAAAATTGTCCCAAAAATGGCACTAACCCTTCAGTAGTTATTTAGATAACAGCTTACAAGCAAAACTTTACCATGAATTTCTAAGTTGAAAAAGGGGAGAAAAATCAGCCTAAATGCAAGATAGAATTATAGATCTTTGTCAGTCACCTACAATTATGACCCTAAATGCATATGTGAAGTTTTAAATAAATATCTTTAATAGTTATTGAGATATGTAAAACTTGCATGTAAACATTAACCAAGAGACTAAGTAGAAAAGGGGATATGAATCAGCCTTAATGCAAGATAGAGTTATGGAACTTGGTCAGTGACATGCAATTATGACCCTCCAATTATGACACTAAGTGCATGTGTAAAGTTTCAAGTAAATATCTTTGAAGACCTTTAACCTTTAACCAAAATTTCTAAGTTTCAAAGGGGCAAATAATTCTGCAAATATTGCAGGCAGAGTTATGCAATTTTGCAAACTGATGTACATTGTTACTATAAAAAAGTATTTTAAATTTCAATTGAATATCTCAAGCAATAATTGAGATATTTGACTTGACAAAAAAACATTAACCAAAATTTCTAAGTTCCAAAGGGGCATAATTCTGTCAATATTGTAGGAAGAGTTATCCAACTTGTCAATCTGATGAACTTTGTTACTATAAATAAGTATTTTAAATTTCAATTGAATATCTCAAGCAATAATTGAGATATTTGACTTTACAAAAAACTTTAACCAAAATTTCTAAGTTAAAAAGGGGCATAATTCTGTCAATATTGTAGGCAGAGTTATCCAACTTGTCAATCTGATGTACCTTGTTACTTTAAATAAGTATTGTAAGTTTCAATTGAATATCTCAAGTAATAATTTAGATATTTGACTTTACAAAAAACTTTAACCAACGCAGACGCCGACGCGGACGCTGGCCCCGACGCCGACGACGGGGCCACTACAATAGCTCTCAAATTCTTCGAATAGTCGAGCTAAAAAAAATAAAGATGGCAGTCGACATGTTCTAAATTAGTGACAGCCTGCAACACATGTTTTTAACACTTCTGATCTGATAAAGGCAATTAAGGTTAATTGATACAAAATTAGAGGTGTTGCATCTGTTTTGTTTGTTAGGATAATATTGTTTATTTGTTATATTTGTTTATTTTAGTAAATGATACAAATAGATGCTGTAAATTGTTTTTTCAAAATATTCTATTGATTCATGCCCGGCCCAAATAACAATCATATAAATATATTTTGACCATTGTTCAACAAGTTTGGAAAATGATTGTCCAATCAAACTCAACCAATTACAATATAAATTAATATAGATTAACACAGTGTTCAAAGTCATTTAAAGATCAATGTAATAAATTATTCCACATGTCTGTTTGGTCACAAATATTTCTCTGTTCTCATATGAATCAAATCTGTACATAAGTAACAAAATAATGACAACTTAACCAAAATTCAATACTTTGACCTTGACAATCAAGGTCATTGAAATCTTATGGTCAAGGTCAGTTTAACCTTTAAGAATTTCATGACCAAAAGGTTGTTTTGTCCAACTATGAAAAAAATCCATTGATTAATTACATACTTACACGCAATTATAGAGATGATCAGTGAAAAATAATAAAAAAATTTACCTCTAAGGTCAAGGTCATGCATGAGTCAAGGTCAATGTCAGTTTGATAAACATGAAGGTTCCGACCTTAGGTAATGCTATGTCTTAATATGAAGCTAATTATGCCCCCACTTCGAAGAAGAGGGGGTATATTGCTTTGCATGTGTCGGTCCGTCGACCAAATGGTTTCCGAATGATAACTAAAGAACCCTTAGGCCTAGGAACTTCAAACTTGGTATGGTGATTGGTCATGACCAGTAGAATCTAGATGACCCCTATTGATTTTGGGGTCAAGGGGTCAAAGGTCAAGGTCACATTGACCTTGTAGGTAAAAAAGGTTTCCAATCAATAACTAAAGAATGCTTAGGCCTAGGAACTTCAAACTTGGTATGATGATTGGTCAAGACCAGCAGATGACCCCTATTGATTTAGGGGTCAAAGGTCAAGGTCACATTGACCTTGTAGGTAAAAAAGGTTTCCAATCAATAACCAAGAACCCTTAGGCCTAGAAATTTCAAACTTGGTAAGGTGATTGGTCATGACCAGCAGATGACCCCTATTGATATTGGGATCAAGGGGGAAGGTCAAGGTCACATTGACCTTGTAGGTAAAAACGGTTTCTGATCAATAACTAAAGAACGCTTAGTCCTAGGAACTTCAAACTTTGTATGATGATTGGTCATGACCAGCAGATGACCCCTATTGATTTAGGGGTCAAGGGGTCAAAGGTCAAGGTCATATTGACCTTGTACTTAATGACCGTTTCTGACCAATAACTCAACAACTCAAGTTGCCTTGGTTGATATTTTTATGTGCTTTTGGTATACACATTTGAAGGTCTTATGTAATATAACAACTTGGCTGTCATTAATAAGGCCTATGTGATTCATAAAATTTATGTATATATTATTTGTTAAGATTTTTGATAACTTTAATTGCTGCACACAACCTATGGGGTCACAATAATCATTACCTTGTGACTAGTCATGACCAGTAGATACTAGATAACCCTTGTTAATTGCTTGTTCACTGGGTCAGAAGTCATGCATAATAACCTGATCACATGACAAATTGGCTGCCGATAGGGGGCATACATGTTTTACAAACATATCTTGTTCATTTATAAATAACAAGGCTATATATAGCCAGTTACAGAAGAAAAACAAGAGAATTTCATTAATTTAACCTTGAAAGACAAGGTCAGTTTAAGGTCAAGGTCACATTTAAAAAAAAATCATATTATTCAATATGTTTGTTTGAAAGCAAATCTGTACATAAATAAAATAGTTATGACAATTTAACCAAAATTCAATAATTTGACCTTGATGGTCAATGACATTTAAAGCTCAAGGTCAAGGTCAGCTCAATCTATTAGAAGGTCTTGTCCAAAATGCTGTTTTATCAACTTATGAAGATAATCCATTTATTAATTTCCAAGTTACAGCAAAGTTTTAGCAAACAAAAGGGCCATGATGGCCCTGAAGTCGCTCACCTGTATATAGGCCACTGGAACAGAGCCAGTTTAAACCCCAGGGCTTTTATTTGAACAAACTTAGTAGACAACCATTAGAAGATGTTTCATGCTAAACATCTAAGGTCTAGCTCGTTGGGTTTTTCAAAAGAAGATTTTTAAAGTTTTTTCTTTAAACTTATAGTTAAAAACAATGACACCCCTGGGGCAGGGCCAGTTTTGACCCCAGGGCTTTTATTTGAACAATCTTTGTAGACACTTACCAGAAAATGTTTCATGCTTAATATCTAAACTCTAGCTATTCGGGTTTTTTTAAAGAAGAGTCTTTGCTAAACACATATAAAGAAAATCAGTGTCCCCCAGAGCGGGGCCAATTTTGACCCCAGGGCTTTTATTTGAACAAACTTTGTAGACACTCACTAGAAGATGCTTCATATCTAAACTCTAGCTATTTGAGTTTTTTCAAAGAAGATTTTTTTAAAGTTTTTGCTATACACATAATTATAAGGAAAATAATTAACCCCCGGGTTGGGGCCAATTTTGACCCAAGGCTTTTATTTGAACACACTTTGTAGACACTCACAAGAAGATGTTTCATGCTTAGTATCTAATCTCTAGCTATTTGTTGTTTTTTTTTCAAAGAAGATTTTTTAAGTTTTTGCTATATACACACAAAAAGGAAAATCAATAACCCCCGGGGCGGGGCCAATTTTGACCCCAGGGCTTTTATTTGAACAAACTTCGTAGACATCAATTAGAACATGTTTCATGCTAAATATCTTAGCTCCAGCTATTTGGGTTCTTTAAAAGAAGATTTTTAAGTTTTTTCTATATGCATTTAGGGAAAATCAATGACCCCCTGGGGCGGGGCCAATTTCGACCCAAGGGCTTTTATTTGAACAAACTTATGGTAGACATCCATTGGAACATGTTTCATGCTAAATATCTTAGCTCTAGCTCTTTGGGTCCTTTAAAAGAAGATTTTAAAGTTTTTACTATATGCATATAGGGAAAATTAATGACCCCCTGGGGCGGGCCAATTTTGACCCCAGGGTTTTTATTTGAACAAACTTGGTAGACATCCATTAGAACATGTTTCATGCTAAATATCCTAAATCTAGCTCTTGAATGGGTTCTTTAAAAGAAGATTTTTAAGTTTTTACTCTATGTATTTAGGAAAAAAAATCAATGACCCTCGGGGCGGGGCCAATTTTGACCCCAGGGCTTTTATTTGAACAAACTTGGTAGACACCCATTAGAAGATGTTTCATGCTAAATTTCTTAGCTCTAGCTCTTTGGGTTATTTTAAAGAAGATTTTTTTTAGTTTTAACTATATGCATATAGGGAAAATTAATGACCCCCTGGGGCGGGGCCAATTTTGACCCCAGGGCTTTTATTTGAACAAACTTGGTAGACATCCATTAGAACATGTTTCATGCTAAAAATCTTAAATCTAGCTCTTGAATGGGTTCTTTAAAAGAAGTTTTAAGTTTTTACTCTATGTATATAGGAAAAATCAATGACCCCTGGGGCGGAGCCAATTTTGACCCCAGGGCTTTAATTTGAACAAACTTGGTAAACACCCATTAGAAGATGTTTCATGATAAATATCTTAGCTCTAGCTCTTTGTGTTATTTAAAAGAAGATTTTTTAAGTTTTTACTATATGCATATAGGGAAAATCAAAGACCCACTGGGGCGGGGCCAAGGTTGACCCGAGGGCCATTATTTGAACAATATTGGTAGAGGTCTACCACACAATGTTTCATGCCAAATATCTTACATGTAGCCTTTGCCAATTCAGAGAAGAAGATTGTTTTATGTTTTACTATCTACATATTAGAAAAATCTATGACCCCCCGGGGTGGGGCCAATTTTGACACTAGGGACAAAATTTGTACAACTTTGGTATTGGACCTTCAGATGATACCATAGACCAAATATCAAAGCTCTAGGGCATTTACTTTCAAACCAGAAGATTTTTCAAGTTTTCACTATATGTATGTAATGAAAATCAATGACCCCGGGGCGGGGCCAATTTTGACCCGAGGGCAATTATTTGAACAATCTTGATAGAGGACTACTACACAATGTTTCATGCCAAATATCTAATCTGTAGCCTTTGCCAAATCAGAGAAAAAGATTTTTTTAGATTTTACTATATACATATAAGGAAAAACCTATGACCCCCCGGGGCGGGGCCAATTTTGACACTAGGGACAAAATTTGAACAACTTTGGTAGAGGACCCATAGATGATATCATATACCAAAAATCAAAGCTCTGGCCCATGTACTTTCAGACAAGAACATTTTTTAATTTTGTGTTTTTTGAAATCCTTTTCAGGCCCTATGACCTACATATGCAACAGACCGGAACCACTTGAACAACTTTGAAAGGGGCAACCCAAGGATCATTTCTGTAAAGTTTGGTTGATGTGCAGTCATTGGTTTCAGAGGAGATGTTGTTTATGTTCAAAAGTTGATGACACACGACGACACACGACGGACACAGGGCCATCACAATAGCTCACCCTGAGCATTGCTCAGGTGAGCTAAAAAAACATTGAAAATTTATTAATTTTATCTTCAAGGAGAGCTATTAGGTCAATCAAAGTTTGATATACATGAAGATCTTATCCTAAATAAAGAAAGTTCTGTTAAAATATGAAGTCAATCCATTAATGATTAAATAATAGCCAGTTACCGCAAAATAAAATTAACAAGAGGGCCATGAAATTGCTCACCTGAATATAAACTTCAATGAACAAGTATTGTAAGCTATAATCAAAAGCAGGTATAAAATCTAAATCTTAAACAGTTAATAATCACAAAGTTCACATTTGTATCTGTAAAATGCTTGTGGGTTGCTATTGCTAAGAGAAAACAACAGTTCCAAAAGATATGTACATATAAGGGAAATCAATGATCACTAATCCGAAGATGTTTTATGCTTAATATCTTAGCTATTTTAAAGAAGGTTTTTTAAAGATTTTACTATATGCATATAGGGAAAATCAATGACCCCCTGGGGAGGGGCCAATTTTGACCCCAGGGCTTTTATTTGAACAAACTTGGTAGATACTCACTAGAAGATGTTTCATGCCATATATCTAAGCTCTAGCTCTTTGCGTTTTTTAGAAGAAGATGTTTAAAGTTTTTTCTTTTGGTTGCCATATGGCAACCAGAGTTCTGCATGGAATTAAATTCTTTGAACAATTTTCAAAGGTGACCACCAAAGGAACATTCCTGTGAAGTTTGGATGAAATTAGCTTAGTCGTTTATGAGGAGATGTCATTTAAAGTAAAAGTTTATGGACGGACGCCGGACGGACGCCGGACGAAAAGCAATCACAAAAGCTAACCCTGTCACTTTGTGACAGGTGAGCTAAAAAAATGCACATGCAAAATCCCAGTTTAAGCTTCACAGTGTTGTTGATCATTATTCCTGTAAAGTTGGTTGATTCTCACTCGAGAACTCAAGGAACACATAACACAACAGAATGGAATGGTTTTTACTTAGTCAATGGCAATAAAACTAAAAATACTGGATAAATCTGCAATTGAAACCCCAGGTGACATTTCTGTTAAGTTTCATGACTTGCGGTTAAATACTTTTCAAGCTACACACAACACAATTGAAAATTGCAAATTTTTACTAAGTCAAGGGCAATAGCTCTGACAAAACAGGATAAATTCACAAGCAAAACCCCAGGTGCACAATTTCACATGCTGATCAACATTCTTGTAAAGTTTCATTACTCTAGGTCAAATAGTTTTTTAGTTATGTATGACACAAGTTGAAAATTGCAAATTTTTACTATGTCAAGGGCAATAACTCTGACAAAACAGAACAAACCCAAGGTGCACAGCTTCACATGCTGAGCAACATTCCTATTAAGTGTCATGACCATAGGTCAAATAAATTTAGAGCTATTTGCGACACAAGTTTAAAATTGCAAATTTTTACTAGGTCAAGGGCAATGACCTTGACAAAACAGAATAAATCCACTAGCAAAACCAGCGGTGCATAACTTCACATGCTGAGCAACATTCCTGAAAGTTTCATGACTCTAGGTCAAATACTTTTTGAGCTATGTGTGACACAAGTTTAAAATTGCAAGTAAAGGGCAATAACTCCACAAACCCTAAATAAATCCACATGCAAATACCCAGGTGCACAACTACACATTCCTGGAAAGTTTCATGATTCTTGGTCAAATGCTTTTGAGCTATGTGCGACACAAATTGAGAACGGACAGAAAGACGGACAGACAAGGGTAAACCTAAGGTGTCTGATTTCTGCATCTCAGTGAAAACAGTCTTTTCTAAATAATCATTAAAAGAAATTTGTTTGTTTTTCTGAATATACTATATACTGGAACCTCACATTAGTGAGAATTTATTTACACTTCACTTGTGCTTATTTATTAATTAAGGGCTCATGGAAACATTGCTATTTTCAAAGAGTAATTTATAGCATAAAACTTTTAATTTCCCTTGACATTATACTAAGTTTATATATTACCAAATTGGTTCCCTGTAATTAAATCATATTATCATATTTGAATGAAGAAAATCCTACCTTTATATACTTTCTTTATCAGGTTAAGTTAACTTATATGCTGTGAATTTAATTTCAAATGATAAGGGTGTTCTAACCATTGAATGACAGCATATTATCTTAAATGGAAAATCTAGAAACAATTTGTAAACATAAACAAGAAAAACAACACTTCTATGAATGCTTATTAACATTCTATTTTAAAGCTTATAAATATTTTCAATTTCAGACCAAGAAGAACAATTCTAAAGTAAACCTCTTAAATAAAAAAATAAAAGATGGGAAATATCTTAGGAAAATATGATAACCTTGAAATATTTCTAAATGACACATATGAAAAAGAATGTGTAATTCAGGCTTCTGATGATGAAATTGATTTTATCAAGGAAGGAATAGAATCCCTTGCAAATATTATAGTTAAACTTAGTCAAGAAGATGCTGCAGAACAAAAAAACGCAAGTTTTTGCGATAGACATTCGGCCAGTAAACATTCTTTATTTAAGGTTGGAAGACATTCGGTCAGTAAATCTTCTTTATTCAAGGTTGGAAGACATCCGGTCAGTAAACGTTCTTTATTCAAGGTTGGAAGACATTCGGTCAGTAAATCTTCTTTATTCAAGGTTGGAAGACATTCGGTCAGTAAACGTTCTTTATTCAAGGTTGGAAGACATTCGGTCAGTAAATCTTCTTTATTCAAGGTTGGAAGACATTCGGTCAGTAAACCTTCTTTATTCAAGGTTGGAAGACATTCGGTCAGTAAATCTTCTTTATTCAAGGTTGGAAGACATTCGGCCAGTAAACCTTTTTTATTGAAGGTTGGAAGCTTTCATGAAGGAACAAGGAATAAATTTCCGGATGAATTTGATATCATATTTTTGGACCAACCCTCAGATATCAACAGTACCATTAAAAGTCTCCACAAAAAAATGAGAAGTATGCATGATAATTCTATGAGTTGTAGTAGATTTTCAGTTTCTAGTGGTGAACATACAAAAACTGGAGAACTTTATTTTCATCAATTTATAGGGAAAATCGGTCCAGCATATACATGTCAATTCATTTACAAAAATCAATCGAGAATTAAAAGGCATATTTATCTGTTCCTGCTGTCAGGTATAGTGTCAATGAAACAAACAGAGATGAGTTTACACAGAAGGTACAGGAACAGTTGCCAGGCCTAGAATCATTACGTGATGAAATTTTGAAGGAAGGTAGTTATCTTCAAATAGTTGGTAAAGAACACTTAGTGGGTAAAGAACACTTTTCACATACACAGACTGAAGTACATTTCATTAAGAATGTGCTATCATCAAAACATAGGAAAGTGTACAGAATACTGAAAACTCTCATAAATGGAAATGGTGATGAGAAATTACTGGAGGCATATCTTAAGCATATAGATGAAAAAAACATTTTTTCAACATACAATATAAAACAAAGTATGTTTTATCACCATGATAAATGCAAAAATGCCCATGATGAAAAATTAGGAGACTGTGTTATTCAGATACTGAACCAACTGCTTGAAAACCATACAAGGAATCCTTGCTCTGAAATACTTCTTTTAGAAAAGAGTCTACCGGATCATCTTAAAACTTTAACTATACATCTAAAGGAAATGCAACTGCAAAGAGATGGCAGCTATGACTATGAGAGGGCAAAGATGAAATCCATGCCTAGGCTATACTTTGATGAATTAGACAGAATTGGTGACAGATGGAGGAGACCCCCTTTTTGGTTGGATTGGACACGGAGACAATATTTATGGTTGGTTTTGAGATGGAGACACCATTTTTGGTTTGCCTACAAAGACATGTTGGAAGGACAGGAAGAGCCTAGTTATGATAGTTTCATGACAAAAATTGGAATACCACAAGACAAACATGAAACAAATGTCCAGGAGTTAGAGATGACCAAAGAGGAATTATGCCCAGGCAGTGGCAGAGATCTTCTTAGGACTTGATTATGAACAGAATGAGAATGGTGCAGGAAAATCAGCAGCAAATGGGCTCATCTAAAATCTGTGCAAGTCTTGTATCTTCATTGCATTATTTAGTCATCTAGTCAAAACTGGTACCAACAGCACCAGGTTACCCATTCCCCTGTAATTATGCGTATTCTTGCATGTATCCAATCCCCTTAAATAAGCTTTTTATCAAGTAATCTTCTCATTGCATGAATACGCATTTCTTCTCATAATTCCTTTCCGGCACAGATACACATTTCTACTACAATTCACTATAATAATTATAATGTATGTACAATCATGTACTTACGTTATTTTATCATGTCAACTGTTGATGAACAAATACAGAAAAAATAAAAAATTAAGTTGACTTGTATATGTACTAATGTTATCTTATTACATCAAATGTTGATGTACATTAAGTTAATTGTTAATATGCATATACTTATAATATTTCATCACTCAGTGTATATATTCATGTTATTTTTTCATGTCAAATGTTTCTGCACAATTAAAGAAAATTTGAATACAGTCAGTTGAATGTATGTGTATAAACTTATGTTTGTTTTCTTTATTTGATATGATAACATCAAATGTTGATGCATAATTTAAGAAAATCTGAATACATTTTACTTGACTGTATGAATGTTTTTATGTTATTTAATTATGTCACATGTTGACACACAATTAAAGAACAAGATTGCATTTGAGAAAAATGCTATGCCACCGCATGGTTCAAATTTCATAGCTGTACATCAAAGGACAAGAAAGTAGGTCACATCATCAAAATCTAGGTCACCTGATATCAAAGTTCAATTTTACAACAGTTTTTTTTTTTACTAAAACTGTGCACATGGTCAAAATGTCATTGCTGTACATCAAAGGACAAGAAAGTAGGTCACTGTCCCCTTGGGCAAGGCATAATTTTGACCCAAGGGTTTAATTCAAAACAATCATGATACAGGTCCACCAAACAACATTTCAAATCAAATATCTAAGCTATAGCTTTCTCCCATTCAGAAAACATTTGTTTTATTTTCTGTTTTTACTATGTGTACATAATGAGAATCACTGCCCCCGGGCTGAGTGAGGGCCAATTTTGACACCAGGGGAAAAATTTGAACAACTTTGGTAGAGGACCTATAAATGATATTACATATCAAACATCAAAGCTCTATGCCTTGTACCTTCAGACAAAAATATTTTTTATTTTTTCACTATATGTAAATAATGAAATTCAATGACCCCCGGGGCGGAACCAATTTTGACCCCAGGGCTATAATTTGAACTCTTCCAAGAAGTTAACTACACAATGTTTCATGCAAAATATCTTAACTCTAGCCTTTGTAAATTTAGAGAAGATGATTTTTTTAAGTTTTTACTATATACATATAAGGAAAACCTATGACCCCCGGGGGCGGGGCTAATTTTGACACAAGAGTCAAAATTTGAATAACTTTGGTAGAGTACCTTTAGATGATATTATTTAACAAATATTAAAGCTCTAAGCCTTGTACCTTCAGACAATAAGATTTTTTTATTTTTTACTATATGTCAGGCCTCGACATTAGCGGTGGTCCGTTGGTCCGAGACCACCTGATTTTGGCAAGGACCACCTAATTTTAAAATGCACTGGTCCGTCGGACCACTTGAATTTTCTGGTTTGTGCAAGGCTCATTTGGGAGAATGGCGATTTGGTCAAAAACATGTTATATATATTTTGTTTAAAACCATTTGTCCTATGAACATGTATATGGTTCATTAATAGATTAATCTGATAAGTTAAAGAAGGTCTTAAATCATCAATAACTTTCATTTTAAGTCGCTAAAATTTTGTCTATGCAAGTTAAAAGAGTTAAGAATTTGTGATATTAAGCTAGGTACAAATTGCATTCAAATGATGCTAGTAATGATGCATCGTCGGATTACCACGGTGGAATCTTTAACATTTATGTTATGTTACATGTTAATCACACGTGGGTATCCGACGATGGTAAATATGATATTGTATGGGATACCGTATGAACTTTCAATTTCATATACATGAATAATGGCAGCAAACTAAAGGAACTTGAGAAATACATCAAGTTATTTGCTAGTTTTCTTTATTTTAACTTTTTAACGCTAAGAAATCCATTTCTTCCAGAGATGAAATTACTTTCTTTTAAATTTTTGATAAAAATTTAAAAATACTCAATTTTAAAAAATAAATATCAACCAACAAGCAACGGGGCGGTAAAAATTCTGTATTCATAATAAATCTGTGAGAAAAATAAGCTAAACTATAGTTATATATAAAGTTGTTTTTATTTTTTATCCTTTAGATATTTCCTTGTTTTAAGATAATTTATTAGTTTTTATTAAATTGTTAATCTATAAAAGATACATGTAATTATCATGATTATAAGACGTACCACGTATCAGCAATGTATATTTGAATAACAGTAAGAAAAAAAACCCAGACACAAATGGTTTCACTATTCCCTAACTTGAGTTGAGACAGAAATCACTTCAATATATAAGTTAACACAAATAAGAGCCCTGTTGTGTATTTTTGAATGAGCTATGAAAAAAACAACAAATAACTTCACGACAGAATACCTACTAACTTGCTCTCAGATAAAAATATATATCTAAAATGTCTGTTTTCTTTAAAGGTTAATAATACATCTTTGTCATCAATTTTAAGCATACTTTTTTCTAAACTTACAGTAAACTGATATAATAATAATAATTGACCACTTGACTTCTGGAAGGACCACCTTAATTTCAAATCTAGTGGTCCGGCTTACCACCTGATAAAAAAGTTAGTGTCGAGGCCTGTATGTATATATTGGAATCAATGACCCCCAGGGCGGGGGCAATTTTGACCCCATGGCTATAATTTGAACAATCTTGCTAGAGGTTTACTACACAATGTTTCATGCAAAATATCTAACCTCTGGCATTTGTCAATTGCAAGAAGAATTTTTTTTAAAGTTTTTACTATATACATATAAGGAAAACCAATGACCCCGGGGCGGGGACGATTTTGACCCCAGGGCTATAATTTGAACAATCTGGGTAGAGGTCTACCAGACAATGCCTTATGCAAAATATCTAAGCTCTAGGCCTTTTGGGTCTTTACAAGAAGGTCTTTTAAGTTTTTACTATATGTATATTTAGTGAAAATTAAAGACCCCGGGGCGGGGCCAATTTTGACCCAAGAGCTATAATTTGAACAATCTTGGTAAGGGTCTACCAGACGATGCCTTATGCAAAATATCTAAGCTCTAGGCCTTTTGGATTTTTACAAGAAGGTATTTTAAGTTTTTACTGTATGTACATAGTGAAAATCAATGACCCCCAGGGCGGGGCCAATTTTGACCCCAGGGCTATAATTTGAACAATCTTCTTAGAGGTCTACCAGACAATGCCTTATGCAAAATATCTAAGCTCTAGGCCTTCTGGGTCTTTACAAGAAGATTTTTTAAATTTATTCTTATAATTCCTTTTGGTTGCCATGGCAACCAGATTTCTGCATTAAATGAAATTCTTTGAACAACTTTGGAAGCCCTTCACCCAAGGAATAATCCTGCCAAGTTTGGTTGAAATTGGACTAGTGGTTTTTCACAAGAAGATTTTTTAAGTTCACTATATAATCTATATAACACACACACAAACACACACACAAACACACGCACACACACACAGGTGAATCGCTATATGCCACCGCATCGCAGATGCTGCGGTGGCATAAAAATAAAATACATTCAGTTACTTACGCTATTTGATCATATGCACAATTAAAGAAAATCAGAATACATTTACTTGACTGTTTGAATGTAGTAATGCTATTTTATCATGTCAAATGTTGATGCACAAAATGAAAGAAAAGTGGAATATATAAGTTGTATGTGCATATATTCCCATGTTATTTTATCATGTCGAATGTTTTAAACACAATAAAAGAAATTTGTAACACATCTAGTTGACTGTGCATATATACTTATGTTACTTTTTCATGCCAAATGTTGATGCTCAACTAAAGAAAATTGGAATACATTTAGTTGACTGTGTGTATATACTTATGTTTTTTATCATGTCAAAATGTTGATGCAAAAAAACAACGAAAGAAAATTGGAATACATTTAGTTGACTGTGTGTATATACTTATGTTTTTTATCATGTCAAATGTTGATGCAAAAAACAACGAAAGAAAATTGGAATACATTTAGTTGACTGTGTGTATATACTTCTGTTTTTTATCATGTCAAAATGTTGATGCAAAAAACAACGAAAGAAAATTGGAATACATTTAGTTGACTGTGTGTATATACTTATGTTTTTTATCATGTCAAAATGTTGATGCAAAAAACAACGAAAGAAAATTGGAATACATTTAGTTGACTGTGTGTATATACTTATGTTATTTAATATCATGATTTCTTTTTGTTGATGTTTCATAATGATAAGCATACATGTGTAGTTAACTCATCTGTCTTGTAATTCTGCAGGTGGCATGTCTGTAACCCTCTTAAGCTTATTAATGTTTGACAATGCAAATCCATATTGAATTATAAAACTTTAGAAGTTGTAACCTGTAACTTGTCCATCTTCTAGCCATTAAATGTTAACATGAGTCTCTACCCAAATAACACTTTCACCTGGCTAGACAAACAGGGAGTGACCTGTATCAATCTAGCACATGACGTAATTTTAACAGAAGATATTGACCAATAAGAAATACAGTTTAAATATTGAAGACCAACAAGACTTCTATTTCTGTAGTCTGATTCCGATCGGGCATCCATACAGATACTTTTCTTTCAGAATTTACAATGTATCATAAAACTAAATTTAGATCAACACATTTTTCTTTATTCTTATTATTCTTTTCTGTATTTTTTTATTCTGTGATTTTTTTAGGTTATAAATAGCTAACTATATTACATATAACTGACTCCCTTGCAATGAGCCCTGAACATAATTTGTACATGTATTAAAAATAGACAGTAAGTCATCATTTGGCAACTCAAATACATGGTATAATATAGTACATAGAAGTACCACCATTTAAACAGTATCATACTTTTTTTAGCAATCGTGTAAACACTAACAAAAAATTGTAAAAGTGGGAGCCTTTATCATTGGAACTTTGCACATTTTATTTATATAATGCTTTTGCTCTTGTATTTGTATATATGCAAACTGAGCTGATGTTAATAAACGAAATGAAACAAACCTTTGTTTGTTTTTGTGTTATTAATCATGTTATGTATATTTGTCTTTAGAGCTGTAATGATTACTCAGATATTCAAGATTCAGATCTTGATACTAATTGGATATTGGTTAGTTTCTAAAGATTGTAGGATCTTGATTCACACCTCTGTTAATGAAAATTCTAATACCTCCTGAATTATTGTAGAAAACCTCAAAAAAATTATTGTTCCACTGCTTAATTTTGTCTTATTTTCATTTCAGATGCATTTACGCCGTTCTCAAACGTTTATTTATTTTCAGCAAAATTTTAACTTAAAACTGTTATTAAAAGAACTTAATAATGCAAAAGTCAATCTTGATTTTTAATTTTATTCTTTGATTTAAAATGTTTATTCAGCAACATTGTAGTTTCTTTTAGAATCAGAACCAGTGAAAGTATTTATGCATATTTAATAATACATCCCTGCCTATTCTAGTACTTATTTACATACCAAGGAATGTTCTATGTGTAAAAAGGGATGTAATTCAGTGAGCAAAAACTCATACAGTTATAGGATGTACAGGATAACTTACAATGAAGATATACCAAAATTTCAAATGGTTGATATGAAATGATGTTGCATGCTGCAAAACCATAACCAAGAATTACCCCAAATGCAAAGGTAGGGTAGAAGGACCTTACTATTCTGAGTCAAGTCAAGCTAAAATGCATAGTTCTAACAAAATATGAAACAAAAAGTAAAAAAATTCTTACACAATCTCTGACAGTAATATCAGCGCCTTGTTTCAACATGTATTGGAATATCTCAATGGGCAGGTTTCCATTACATTTATCTAGTGCATACATAAAGGCTGTCCTCCCTCTCTGAAAAACAAACAATATAAAAATATATCCACAAAAACATCCAATGATCTCTACTAATGCGTCATACTTACAAGCTTTACTGGTGGAGGAAAACCTGAGGTGCCCCTCTGTGCATTATATTAAGTATCAGTGGGCATCTCAGTAGAACCACTGACCTTCCCTAAGGTAGCCTTCCCTAAGGTAGTTGAATAGCTTCCTGACATGAAAGAGTCCAAAGTCCCTGGTTGGATTAGAATCTACAGTGGCATGGGGCAAGTGCTTTGAAGTCAACAAATATCCTGAATGTTGTAATTAAGGTTGTTACCAGTGTGTATTTGCGTTTATTTATACTTGCCACCGGTTGCCCATATGGGCGAGTCTTTTTAGAACTTACAATATTGATAAATCTAAATTTTCGCATCATATTAATGATATAAAACCATAAAAAAAAAAAATTGTGTTACAAGATCTGTCATGGATTCCCTGTTAAATATTTAAAGAAAATACCTTCAGTTGTTATTGATTAAAAAAATACTTGTAACTTAGGGACCACCAGCAACAAGTAAGTAACATAGTATCACTTTTAATCAATTAGCCAGGCTAAAAATACATTATCAGATGAAGTTATGTATTTGTTATAAAGTAAATGGCATGAAATCAGAACAATAATTATTCAAACATAAATATTAGAGTCATCCGACAACTGAATAATTTAATGGTAATCTAACAGGCACTCGATCAATTAAAGATCCTGTAACACATTCTTTTATTGTTTTATTTCACAAATATGGTGCTCAAATTAAGATTGATCAATATTGTAAGTTCTAAAAGCATTATTTGTAAAGATATTACCGAATTTAACATTTCATGTAAATAAAGGGAGGTAATGAGAAATTTATTTTCTATAAAATGTAAGTCAAATTTTTTTCAATAAGAAATGAATGCATTTATTTTAATGATTACATTAAATGTATACAAAATTTTAATATTTGCAGTACATATTTTACATATTCTTCCGTGTTTGAAAATTGTTGTATAAGCATAATTATATTATACAACCTCAATTACAACATTCAGGATCTTTTAACCAATAAACTAACTTGCATAATATAACAATTATATTTAAGGAATGAGATTATTTTTAACTTTACCTCATCTTTCAATGTGAAGTCAGCTCCTGATTTCAGTATTAACCAAGTAATTTCTATAGGCACGTCCTTATGAAATGCTTCGAAAAATAATGGTCCCTAGAAAGAAAACAAAAATGAATGCAATAATGTACTCATAATGAAATAATAACTTTTTCTGTACTGGTTTAAGGTAGCTTCTTAGACTTTTCTGGTGGAGACAGTCCCAAGCGGACATTTCAGTAGAACTAACTTTCTTAGACTTTAAGTTCAGCATACAGCAATGCTTTTGTTTTTTATCAAGGGAATCCTGTTTTGGCTTGTAAAATACCACACACATGAGTGGTACACATATATAGAGGCAAACATGCAACTATATTTGAAAACTTAAACAATACTAACTATAAATACATAGAACACTTTGTAAAAGTGTTTTCAGTCCACTACCAAATATATCCCTTATTTCCAAGGGAAGACGAATAATCAATAAATGTTAACTTTCAATCTGCTGAAAATGTACAATAGTTTTGCTCAATATTAAATTCAAAACAGTCTATTTAATGTTTAAGGGATTGAACAATGATACAAAAATTGAGCTTCCATCAGTATAGAACCTGGTCAGACTTCACGGTTTTGCTGGCTCACCTGTCTGTATACTGGCGGCAAAGGGTAATCACTTTTGGTTCCAACAGGTAATGGGAAAAGTGTACTTTTAGTGGTAAGGATTGAAAACTGTACAAGCCGATACTTCTGAGGCATGAGAGATCGTGCACATTACATTATCCCCCATGTACAAACTAATTAAACGCAGTTGGCAATTGTCAACTATTCTCTTTGTTTTCATTGCTCTAAAGGGATCATCCCTATACCAATTTTTTTTACTCGCAAAATTTTGAAGTCAGCTTAAACAGGAATATGTTATATTCAATTTCACAATAACTGCTGTACTCACCATGAAATAGTTATTGACTCGAATCTTGGTATTTACATCGGCACCTGCGTCACATAACATCTGTACAAACTGAAAGTCCTTGAACCTGATACAATACTGTAGTATATGCTTCTTTACAGATATCTGAAATAAAGTATTGATAGTTAGGTTTCACAATGGTTTTCTGAAATCTAAAGTCCTTCTCTCAAGAGATATTTGGAATAAAATATACTTCTCATTAGGTATTTGAAATGAAATAAACAAATGCTATGTTGGAATGAATGCCATAACCTTTGTGGTGATCTTAACCTTTGACCCCATGATCTCTATGGAGAGCACATCAAGGTGCATCGATGGTAATTTTTGAAGGCTGTGGATGAAAGATCTTCTGTTTTATAGCCATCAGGTAATATTTGATATTTTGATGTCATAGTGACCTTGACTTTTGAAGGCTGGCCTGGCTCCATATTGGTCCAGGATACCAAAATGGTGAACCTGTCATATGCAATTTGTGACTAACATTATGTTTGCACTTACCTCATTCAGGAAGTTTACCCGACATCTTGTCTTCTTCAACGC